>NC_133328.1:582551780-582569379 GCF_042186555.1 Aquarana catesbeiana | reverse complement strand
TGTGAGCTCATCCCTGGTCAAAAGCACACACATACACAAACACTTACTGTACACGCGAACACTGTTCATCTTACCTTTGTGTGTGGGCATCATGTGAAAACTGTCCAGTTGTTTTTTGTTTTTGTTGGCAAATATTTGCTGACCCCCACCTTTGGGAACATGTTACATGTACCCACTGCTGCAGCCGCTGCCTGATCCTCCTCCCCTCCCTGTGACAGCAGGTATGGGGAGAAGTTCCCTGTACTAGCTGTCACTTTTTGAAATCAGCGAGGCCGTGCAGGACTGCCCACATGGCCGCATCATTCATTCACACAGTTCTGTGTGTGAATGAACTACAACCCCTGGCAAAAAATGATGGAATCACCAGTCCCTGAGGATGCTCCTTCAGTTGTTTATTGTTGTAGAAAAAAAGCAGATCACAGACATGGCCAAAAACTAAAGGCATTTCAAATGGCAACTTCCTGGCTTTAAGAAACACTAAAAGAAATCAAGAAAAATAATTGTGGTGGCCAGTAACAGTTAGATTTATAGAACAAGCACAGGGAATAAATTATGGAATCACTCAATTCTGAGGAAAAAATTATGGAATCATGAAAAACAAACAAACAAAATAACACTCCAACACATCATTAGTACTTTGTTGCACCACCTCTGGCTTATATAACTGCTTGCAGTCTCTGAGGCATTGACTTAATGAGTGATAAACAGTACTCTTCATCAATCTGGCTCCAGCCTTCTCTGATTGCTGTTGCCAAATCATCTTTGCAGGTTGGAGCCTTGTCATGGACCATTTTCTTTAACTTCCACCACAGATTTTCAATTGGATTGAGATCCGGACTGTTTGCAGGCCATGACATTGACCTTATGTGTCTTTCTTCAAGGAGTTTTTTCACAGTTTTTGCTCTATGGCAAGATGCATTATCATCTTGATAAATGATTTCATCATCCCCAAACATCCTTTCAATAGATGGGATAAGAAAAGTGTCCAAAATTTCAATGTAAACCTGTGCATTTATTGAAGATTTAATGACAGCCATCTCCCAGTGCCTTTACCTGACATGCAGCCCCATATCATAATTGACTGTGGAAATTTGCATGTTTTCTTCAGACATAAATCTCATTGGAACGGCACCAAACAAAAGTTCCAGCATCATCACCTTGCCCAATGCAGATTCGAGATTCATCACTGAATATGACTTTCATCCAATCATCCACAGTCCACGATTGCCTTCCTTAGCCCATTGTAACCTTGTTTTTTTTGTGTTTAGGTGTTAGAGATGGCTTTCTTTTAGCTTTTCTGTATGTAAATCCCTTTCCTTTAGGCGGTTTCTTACAGTTCGGTCACAGATGTTGACTCCAGTTTCCTCCCATTTGTTGCTCATTTGTTTTGTTGTACATTTTCTGTTTTCAAGGCATATTGCTTTAAGTTTTCTGTCTTGGCGCTTTGATGTCTTCCTTGTCTACCAGTATGCTTGCCTTTAACCACCTTCCCATGTTGTTTGTATTTGGTCCATGTTTTAGACACAGCCGACTGTGAACAACCAACATCTTGTGCAACACTGTGTGATGATTTACCCTCTTTACCTACATACTAACAAGCAGATTTAATCTGATGCAGGTGTTAGTATTTGTAATGAAAATTTACATGGTGATTCCATAATTTTTTCCTCAGAATTGAGTGATTCCATAATTTATTCCCTGTGCTTGTTCTATAAATCTAACTGTTACTGGCCACCACAATTATTTTTCTTGATTTCTTTTAGTGTTTCTTAAAGCCAGAAAGTTGCCATTTGAAATGCCTTTTTTTCTACAACAATAAACAACTGAAGGAACATCCTCAGGGACTGGTGATTCCATAATTTTTGTCAGGGGTTGTACAAGCCCTGACATCATTTGCAGCTGTTGGCTTGTAGTTCTCAATGAACTACCATGATGCTGTGGGAGAGCTGTGGTAGTTCATTGATTCTTCCTGTCAGTGTATCTGCTTGCCTGTATGGGATGTACACAGATACACTGACAGATCTGCAGGAGACCTGCATGGCACCAGTGATCTGCTAATCGCTCATGCAATGCTTACAGGCTCAAAATAAATAAGTAAAAAAAAGCACATTTAAAAAAAAAAAAGTGAACTTATCCTTTAAAGTGATTGTAAAGTCTTGTTTTTTTTTTTTTTAGGTAAAAATAACAAACATGTTTTACTACCTTACTTGACTGCTCTGTGCAGTGGATTTGCACAGAGCAGCCCAGGTTCTCCTCTTCTCGGGTCCCTCTTCTGTGATCCTGGCCCCTCCCTCTTGTTGAGTGCCCCCATGGCAAGCAGCTTGCTATGGGGCACCCGAGCCGAGTCACAGCTCCCTGTGTCCATTCAGACACAGAGCCATGGCCCCACCCCCTTTCTCTTCTTATTGGCTGACTGACTGACTGACTAAACTCGACAGCAGCAGGAGCCAATGACACTGCACTGCTGTCTCAGCCAATGAGTGGGGGAGTCCCGGGCAGCTGAGACATTCCTACAACGTCGCTGGATCTACAGTAGAGGGGGCTCAGGCAAGTATTAGGGGGGGCGAGGGAGACCTCTATGCATTAAGATAAAAAGCCTTCTGCCTTTACAATATCTTAAAGTTTTTTAAACGTTGGATACTATTTTTTGTTTTTCGTGCTTATCACTTTCCTGTGCGATTCCCATACAGTTCTGTGCAGGGCGATTTCAGCTCTTTCATTTTGAATGGTCTGAAATCACACCGCATCAAAAGTAGTGTGTGCATTACTCTTGGAAACTCACTGCAACCGCATTGCATGGTACTTTTGTACCATGCTATCTGGTGTAGGCAAACACTGCATTTGCGACTTGCATTTAGGGTGTCATTAACATCATATTTCAAATGCACATATTCGCCAGCACACCACGGATCATCAAATAGCGTCCAAATCTTTATTGAGGAAAGATCACATCACAGAGGACATAGTGCAACGTTTCAGAGCCGCACAGGACCCCTTTGCCAGGGGTCCTGTGAGGCTCCGAAATGTTGCACAGTGTCCTCTGTGATGTGATCGTTGTTCAATAAAGATTTGGGCACTATTTCATGATCCATTGTGTGCTGGCGAATATGTGCATTTGATCTATGATGTCTCCAGCTGGTTGTTGCTTCAGCATCAGCTACTCCTAAAGCCCCATTCAGAAAAGTGTGCGATGGGATATTGACATTAATTAATATAATATTGACACTGGCTGCAGACTGCAGTGCTTTTTAAAAATGGTGCGGAAAACCCACACTGGGGTGTGGGTTTTCCGCACCACGTTCTGATGTGACCTGACCTTCATACATTTTGTTCATTTTTTTGTGTAGTATTTACAATATGGTAAAAAACCTTTATTTAATTTCTAAATAACTTCACCATATTTTGTACCTGAAAAATAATTTTAGACCCATTCACACCTGCGCAATGGGAGTACATGAAAAATGCATGAAAGTGCATCAAGTCGCCTACAGGACTTTTCCAAAGCCTCTCCAATCCTATGGAATGCCTTACCCCAAGCTGTCCGCTTATCTCCTACTCTATTAGCTTTTAGACGATCCCTGAAAACCCTTCTCTTCAGAGAAAGCCTACCCTACCCACACCTAACAACTGTTTCTTAATTTTCTTCATCAGCTCACCACCACAGTTATTACCTTTTGTTTCCACTTGATCCTCCCTTCTAGATTGTAAGCTCTAACGAGCAGGGCCCTCTGATCCCTCCTGTATTGATTTGTATTGTAAGTGTACTGTCTGCCCTCATGTTGTAAAGCGCTGCGTAAACTGTCGGTGCTATATAATCCTGTTTATTAATAATAATAATAATAATAATCAAATATTCATTCGAAAAATGCTGATGAACATACAGTATCTCACAAAAGTGAATACCCCCCCTCACATTTTTGTAAATATTTTATTATATCTTTTCATGTGACCACACTGAAGAAATGACACTTTGCTACAATGTAAAGTAGTGAGTGTACAGCTTGTATAACAGTGTAAATTTGCTGTCCCCTCAAAATAACTCAACACAGCCATTAATGTCTAAACCGCTGGCAACAAAAGTGAGTACACCCCTAAGTGAAAATGTCCAAATTGGGCACAAAGTGTCAATATTTTGTATGACCACCATTATTTTCCAGCACTTCCTTAACCCTCTTGGGCATGGAGTTCACCAGAGCTTCACAGGTTACCACTGGAGTCCTCTTCCACTCCTTCATGACGACATCACGGAGCTGGTGGATGTTAGAGACCTTTCGCTCCTCCACGTTCTTTTTGAGGATGCCCCACAGATGCTCAATAGGGTTTAGGTCTGGAGACATACTTGGCCAGTCCATCACCTTTACCTTCAGCTTCTTTAACAAGGCAGTGGTCATCTTGGAGGTGTGTTTGGGGTCATTATCATGTTGGAATACTGCCCTGCGGCCCAGTCTCCAAAGGGAGGGGATCAGGCTCGGCTTCAGTATGTCACAGTACATGTTGGCATTCATGGTTCCCTCAATGAACTGTAGCTCCCCAGTGCCGGCAGCACTCATGCAGCCCCAAACCATGACACTCCCACCACCATGCTTAACTGTAGGCAAGACATGTTTGTCTTTGTACTCCTCACCTGCTTGCCGCCACACGTGCTTGACACCATCTGAACAAAATAAGTTTATCTTGGTCTCATCAGACCACAGGACATGGTTCCAGTAATCCATGTCCTTAGTCTGCTTGTCTTCAGCAAACTGTTGCAGGATTTCTTGTGCATTATCTTTAGAAGAGGAGTCCTTCTGGGATGACAGCAATGCAGACCAATTTTTTTTTTTATCATATTGTTAATTAATAGGCTTTTTACTGTGTGTAGCTATAGTGGGGATTACTTGTTTTTATGTGAGAGGGAGATATATTGAGGTGGAGAGATGTTTTGTTGGGGACGAGCACTGGAAATGTATGGCTGGGGATGGGGGCTGGGATATTTTGTTGGAAAGTATATGCTGGCGGGGTGCAGATGTATTTTGCTGTTGGTGAGGGGGGGGGGGGGGTGTATTGTTTGGACAAATAAAATGCTGAAGTGGAAATATTGCAGTGGTAGATTGGGGAGATAAACTGCCACTATCTGTTATTGATCCAACAAAACTTTATGCTGCAATCAATAATAAGATATTGTCAAAGCTGTCTTGGCCAGATACATAATTTTTCCATGAGGCTTATGATTTGCCTGCTGTTGCTTACATAAAGTTCAGAGTATAATAAATTGAAGTGTATTTAAACCCTAAGGGTCCTTACACACAGGCGGCCCCTTGGTGGACTCCGCTTTCCTCAGTGGGGATCGCTTCGCTGATCTCCGTTGAGCAGGCGAATGACAGTTCCGTTTCCGCTCACTGTGCAGAGCGGAGACAGAGTTTTGCTCTCCCCTATGGGGAGATGGGGTAAAAACAGACCGCTTGTCTGTTTTAACCCGATCTTATCTGATCCGATCCTTTAGATGGATGGAAAATAGGGTCACCATCCGTCTGGATTTCATGGACAGGATCAGATTGGATAGCAGCGGATGCCAGCGGACATGTCACTGCTGGCATCCGCCACTCCATAGGGGTGAATGGAGGGTCCGATCAGGTCCACCTGGAAAACTAACAGTCGGACCTGATCAAACCGCCCATGTGAAAGGACCCTTACAATGAACTATTATTTGGCCCCTTTTGGTTTGTTAAGGTGGGAGTAAACTCCCTTGTATGATTTTTACCTATAGACAAGCCTATAATAAGGCTCACCTATAGGTACAGTAAATATCTCCTAAACGTGCACCGTTTAGGAGATCATTTCTTTAGATGCAGCCAGTAATGTCACCGGTGAAATGGGTATGCTGTTCCTTCAGAGCCATGCCGTAAAGAGCGACTCTCGCGCATATTTGCAGGATTGGCGTCATTGCTGGCTTGGCCATTCACATCGCCGAAGCCCGTGAATCCGGAAGGAAGACCGGGTGAAGATGGAAGCGCCTTCAGCGATGACAGCACGCTGCTAAAGGGCTTTGTTTTCAGGTAAGTCTGTCATATGACTTAAACTGCCCAGTACCTTTTTATTTTCTGGTGTGGTTTACTACCACTTTAAAGTATAAGTTCACCTTTTTACAAAAAATAATAAATGCACATTTTTTTGCAGGTAAAAAAAATTAGCATTTTTGTATTTTTTGTTGTAGGAGGCGGTAAAGCATTGCATGAGCAATCAGCAGATTGCCGATGCAATGCAGGACTCCTGCAGACCTGTCAGTGTATCGGCTTTCTCGTACCCCAAACAGGCAAGCCAATACACTCTGACAGGAAGAATTATTGAACTACCACAGTGCTCAACAGCGCCGTAGTAGTTCATTGAGAACTACAAGCTGACAGCTGCTAAGACCGTCGGGACTTGTAGTTTTCCTATAACAAAACACTGTTTTTTTAAAAATGTTGACAGCTAGCAAGGGGACAAGATCCCCCGCTAGCTGTCAGAGCTCGGGATGGGGGGGTTGGGAGCGGGAGCCGGTCCTTTCATAACATGTCACTTGTTACACCCTGAATATGGGTGTAACATGTCATGAAAGGAACTTACAGTGCCTTGAAAAAGTATTCATATCCCTTGAAATTTTCCACATTTTGTCATGTTACAACCAAAAAAGTAAATGCATTTTATTGGGATTTTATGTGATAGACCAACACAAAGTGGCACATATTGTTAACAAAAAATATCCCAAGCTTTGAACATCTCGGAGCACTGTTCAATCCATCATCTGAAAATGGAAAGAGTATGGCACAACTGCAAACCTACCAACACATGGCCGTCCACCTAAACTGACAGGCCGGGCAAGGAGAGCATTACTTAGAGAAGCAGCCAAGAGGACCATGGTGACTCTGGAGGAGCTTCAGAGATCCACAGCTCTGGTGGGAGAATCTGTTAACAGGACAACTATTAGTCGTGCACTCCACAAATCTGGCCTTTATAGAAAAGTGGCACGAAGAAATCCATTTTTGAAAGAAAGCCATAAGAAGTCCTGTTTGCAGTTTGCGAGAAGGCATATGGGGGACACAGCAAACATGTGGAAGAAGGCGCTCTGATTAGATGAGACCAAAATGGAAATTTTTGGCCTAAAAGCAAAATGCTATGTGTGACTTAAAACTAACACTGCACATCACCCCGAACACACCATCCCCACGGTGAAGCATGGTGGTGGTAGCATCATGTTGTGGGGATGCGTTTTTTCAGCAGGGACAGGGAAGCTGGTCAGAGTTGATGAGAAGATGAATAGAGCCAAATGTAGGGCAATCTTAGAAGAAAACCTGTTAGAGTTTGCAAAAGACTTGAGACTGGAGCGGAGGTTCACCTTCTAGCAGGACAACGACCCTAAACATACAGCCAAAGCTACAATGGAATGGTTTAGATCAAAGCATATTCATGTGTTAGAATGGTCCAGTCAAAGTTCAGACCTAAATTCAATTGAGAATCTGTGGCAAGAAAATTGCTGTTCACAGATGCTCTCCATTCAATATGACAGAGTTTGAGCTATTTTGCAAAGAAGAATGGGCAAATACGTCCCTCTCTAGATGTGCAAAGCTGGCAGAGACATCCCCAAAAAGACTTGCAGCTGTAATTGCAGTGAAAGGTGGTTCTACAAAGTATTGAATACAAATGCACTTTTCAGATATTTATTTGTAAAAAATATTGAAAACCATTTATCATTTTCCTTCTACTTCACAACTATGTGCCAGTTTGTGTGTTGGTCTATCACATAAAATCCCAATAAAATAAATAAATTTACGTTTTTGGTTGTAACATGACAAAATGTGGACAATTTCAAGGGTTATGAATCCTTTTAATGCACTGTATCCTTTAAATATAGCACTGATAGTGTTTTGGTATATCTGTTTGTTAAGTTTTGGAGAATAGGAGATGGAAAGGGGTGATTGAGTGTTGTCCCCGGACTGCAAGGGTGTAACTGGTAGGATTATAGGTGAAAATAAAGGAAACAAAGCCTGATAAAGCCTGATAAAGCCTGATAAAAGTGTGTGTTGTCAACCCAGAAAAGGACTTACTAGCTCAGTACATTTTCGGCAGACAAAGAGGAATTTTTCTGTTCTTGCAGGGACTTTAACCCTTTTGCTGCCAGAGCCATATGTTGTATGGAACTGATAGTGCAGGATTTTACACACACTCAGCCACCGTGATTGTGTGTATATCTGACAATCCGACTTTTGGATGTCAGATGGAAAAACTCCAGCACCTCTGCAGCAGCAGGATTGCTCCCCCCTCCCATTAATGGGAACCCCCGCCATGTATCCCAGGCTTTGTGCACCTACCATGCTGCTGGGTAGGGGGGAGGGAGCTTTGTGGTCATTAATCTGTTCTCCTCCCCTTCTTCTTGCTGACCCAGAAGTACCCAACATGTAAAGTGTCACTTCCAGGTCCCCATTTCGGTCTGCTCTGCATTAGATACACTGGAGCACAGGTTAGAAATCCAGGGTCTTTTAGACCCTAGATGTCTCATTAAAGAGAACCTGTTACAAAAAAATCACCACATAAGGGACTTTTTGTCCAATATGTGATGAAAAAAAAAGTTACATCTACGCACCAACATTGATTGTAATACACATTCCACATACACATTCCACATCAGTATTTTTACTGGCAGCCAGTAAAAAAACTGGCACTTTTCTCCTGCCAGTAAATGCCAGTGACAGGAAAAGGTTGCCAGTAAAAAATATGGCTGTGACGCTTGGCACTTGCAGTTCGTATCCGGAGCCAGCCAAAAGCCTGCTTCAGTGTGTTCAGGTGGCACCAGCAGGTGTGGCAGAAGCAATGCCTGAGCGTGTCACGTGATGTCATTGTGCAAAGAAGCGGAGTGGAGCGGCTGGAGCCTCGTGTCTGCGGAAGGGGAGCAAGGCAAGCCAGGAGTGGGACTGTCAGTGCTGTTTGGACTGAAGGGACCACCTGGTGTGGAGAGAGACTGTCACTGTGACTCAGGAGGGGACGTGTTGTGTCGGTGAGGTGTCATCATCTGTGCTGCTGCACACTGCTGTCAGTGTCACTATGAGAGTCAATTTCATGTGTGTGCACCCATTCAAATTTCTTGCCCTCCTGAGTCCTGTCCCTGAGCTACTCACTTACTATAAAAGGAAATAGGAAATCTGTTTTTTGCCTTAATATCTGCCCTAAATCATATTGCCAATTACATATTGTACTTGTTTGAAGCCTAAATAGTATAATTTGCATTTAAAACTATAATTTTGTAACTTTTGGAAATGCCAGTAAGCAGGGCCGTCTTTAATATTGATTGGACCCTGGGCAAAAATTTTCTTGGGCCTCCCTCTAGCACACATTATGGCTCACTGATTATTTGATAGCGGTTACAGCACATGACTTCTGCTTGTTGATTGGTTGCTAGAGATTACTGTACATCAATAATGCTTACTGAGTTGTTGCTATAGGTTACTGGACATATTTACCACTCTCTAATTGGTTGCTAGAGGTTACTGTACATTATTATTGCAAACTGATTGGTTGATAGAGGTTATTGCATATCCTTACCACTCAATGATTGGTTGCAAGAGGTAAGTGCACATTAATACTGCTCACTGATTGGTTGCTAAAGGTTATAGCGCATCATCTCCTCACTGCCTATACACCATGGACTGGGGAGGTGAGGGGACCCATCAATAGACAGAAAATGGGGGGGGGGGTTAATGGGATCAGTGGCAGTGGTGGGGGGGTGGGATTAGTTAAGAGGCTACGGCAAATTCTGAATCATGTAGAGCAAAACTGGAAATCTTTGGCAAATATATGTGGGGGATTCTACACTGAGCACTAATGTAATGGGGAATTTACAATAACCACCAGTGTGAGGGGAAATTTACACTGACCACAGATGTGAGGGGGAACTTAAATTACCACCAATGTGAGGGGGAATTTGCACTGACCACCATGTAACAGGGGGATTTTACACCACCCACCAATATAAAGAGGGATTTCCACACTGACACCAATGTAATAGTAGCATTTACACCAACCGTCGGTGTAAGGGGGAATATACAATGACCTCCATGTAAGGGGGAATTTACACTGACAACCATTGTTGAAGAGATTTGTACTGACCACCAATGTAAGGTGACACTTCTACACCGACCACCAATGTTAGGGAGGATTTACACTGGCCAACAATGTAAAGGAGGATTTACACTGACCACTAGTGTAAGGGCAATTTTGCACTTACCACCAATGTAAAGGGAAATGTACACTGATCACCAAAAAGGGGGATTTTACATTAACAACCAATAAAGGGAGATTTCTACACTGGCCACCAATGTGAGGGGGGATTTACATTCACCACTAATTTAAAGATGGCTTCTACATGGACAACTAATGCAAGGGAGGATTCGACCACAAATGCAAGTTTGGATTTTTTTACCGATTACCCATATAAAGAGGAGTTTCTACATATCAATGCAGTTGCTATTTACATATCAATGCATGTTATTTACATGTAAACACAGGGTCTGCAGGTGAGTCATCTGTACATGGCAAAAGGGCAGATCTGGGCAGCAATAGTAACAGAATTTCACATTGAGATATCGGGACACAGCACGGGACTAAAACTTCCTGGGACAAGGGGATTTAAACTGGGATAGTTGGCAAGTATGAGGAAGCTGCTTTGGGCCCCACAACAATGATGGGGCCCAGGGCAGCTGCCCATTTTGCCCTGCCTTAAAGATGGCCCTGCCAGTAAGAACTTAGCTGTGCCAGTAAATTTTGGGTGTCGTGTCAGTAAATTTAATCTGGTAGGTTTGCAACACTGCTCACATATCGTACACACCGGAGTGAGAGCAAAAATTCTAGCACCAGACCTCTATAAAGCTAAACTGATGACCTTTAGGGGTTTTTAAAGCATCACCTATGGAAAATATAGGGTACTGAAGACACAAATTTAAGGTTTGACATGTTGGGTATCTATTTACTCGGTATAACTTCATCCATTATTTTTTACCAAAACGTTGGGTAATTTATTGTTTTTGTGTGCCCTAAAATCAACTTTAGTGTTCTGTAGACCTTTGCGGTAATATCGTGTAACATAAAAAATTGGAACTACCACTATTTTATTCTTTAGGGTGTCTGTTTTCATAAAATATATAATGTTTTGGTGTTTTATGCAATCTTCGGGTCTAAAATTATTTTTTGCACAGATGTACTGTACTTTTTTTTTTTTTTTGCTCTGATATACACTGCAAGGGGTATATTAATAAGGCAGAGAATCTTACCAAACATTCAACGCATTCGCATTTACCTTTGCATTTGTTTGAAATGACTGTGATTCGTCACCAGTGAACATTTTGTGATAGTAACATTCAGTGCTTTATAAATATGCCGCTAAGTTCACTTTTGACTTCTATAAACTGTTTTAAAAAGAAGCTATTTGATCTGATTGGCTGGCATATGGCAATCCATGTTTGTACAGATAACATCCAGTTAATAAATAAGCCCTATTGTCTCTGCATGTGAAGATTTGTGAAATTAATTAGATGAAATCACTGACATCGCCTCTGAAGACTTTGTTCCCAATACACGTGAGCTTATACCACCCTCCCTCTTCCTAATAGAACTGTACCAGCAGTGATTGGGGACATCTTGTTACAGCATATTGTGTTTGTTATTGGAAAAACCAACATGGTAGCTATTACTTAGTAACAGGCTAGTGCTGTAATCACCAAACAAGCAATTTATCAGCCTGAGAGCACATGCATATGCCGCTTTCTCTTCTGCAAAATCCATCCAGACCTGTTTCAATGAGTTCATCCTTGAAAGCAAATATTGACATTTCAAACCCGTTCTTTATTATCCTAAAATGCCTTCTTCTAAATAAGCAAATATCCGGAGCTCCAGTTAATGGGCCATGTCCTAGGCACATGTGAATTATGGTGCCCTCTCATTTAGTCTCCTCTCCTCTCACCACCAAACTTATTTTGTTATTTTAGTGTGAAATTCTGTACAATGATTTCTTCCCAAAGCAGGACTCTAGACAAAATGTCTCAGTTTTGGAATGAGCAGTATTACAGCCTCCCCAGTTTTTTTATTGTTCCCATTGTCCCCACTAGCACAAGATCCCTTGTCTTTCCGTTGTGTTACCAGGAAGGGGTGTGGTAGAAACCTAGGAAACAGACAGCAATTCAAACCTGAGAGAGGTTCTTACCCTTCCCCACCCTGTCCAAAATGTATATTCAGTGACAGGATCTCTTGAGAGCCCATTACTAGCCACCCACTGATACTCAACTTTGCCAAGCTTGCCTGCAGCTTCGTTCTTCAGTCAAAGCCCATACAAAATACCTGGGTATAGGGGAACATGTTGTCTCCCCAGTGGTAGTGTGGGTGGCCAGTTGCCAGACCTCAACACTTTCACATTAGGAAGAGGACAAAATCATTCCCCCTGTGTAACCTCCAGCAGAGTCCAACATGGAGATTACAAATGGGCAAACTAAAATATTCCCTTGGGGGCAATTGACACCAGTCTGCTGCAGTAATATACACGTTAACATGCTGGTGCACTGTAGTACTATTCATTGTGACCCCAATGCATCTTCCCGACAAACCCTTGTTGCAACCAGTGCCAGGACAGCATGTTCAGTACCCAGCGCGAAGATGTGGAACTACATCCCCCCCTTCCCTTCTGCTAATGCATGTTTTAGATGGGGGTACCACTCTGTGTGCTCTGGCTCTCCTCCTCCATACTTCAGCTGCCCATAGCTGGCTTGGAGGGTGCATTTTGCCCTTATGACCATTCTCTTGCTTTCTAGCAGCTGGGGGCAGTTGCACATGTGGGGTGTGTTTTTTCTGGGTGGTTGGGGCAAGGAGGCTGGAATGTGGGCATGTGGAAGCACTATGTGACGGCACTAGCTGTCAGAGCAGTCGGAAAGCCACTTGGAGAAGAAAGGAGGCTGCAGACTGCTAATTGCCCAGTACTGAATTGGAGTGTGCAGGTGGTTCTGTTATTTGCTGCACAGTGCCCTGTCCCGTGCTGGCCACCCTTGTTCTTACCCTAGTTGCAGTACTCAGCATTGTGTGGTAACACTAGTGCTGTACTGTCAAAAATTCTGCAGTTTAAATTTATGATCTATTGCGGTACATTAAAGTGTTACTAAACCCAGTAATATGAAAATAGTTAATCTGCCCCCCCCTCCCCCCCACAGTGCCCACAGCTTATAATTCTTATTTTTATATTAAAATATTGCCACTATATACCTTTTTAGCTGATCTGTATACCACGGTCAGTGATAAATTGCACAGTTTCTCCAGTGCTGAGAGTTTAGGAAGAAGGAGACTTCCACTGCAGCCTGTATACACGTCAATATGTGTGAGGTCAATATCATGTGACTTGGCTATCTCTGAAAACAAGTAATTATTCTCTCCAGCATAAAAAACACAACTGAGCATGTGCAGGTTGGCTACTCTGCCTGTGTTAGCTGGCTTTCCCCAGACAGTGCTAGAGGGAAGGATCTGTGCATACAGGATAAAACAGCTTTTTTACATAATGCAGAGGATTAACCTCTTAAGTTCCACAGTGAGTATAACAAGCATGCTATGTTGCATATACAGACAGATTCTACTGTTGTGAGTTTAGTAACACTTTAAGCAGTCCATTTAAATGAATAATAAATGCACCACAATGCCCCTGACTGGTGTTACTGTCCCTTAACAAAAAAAAAAAAACTGGCCAAAAAACAACCCTCTGGGTGATCAAGGTACATTGTAAGAATTTTACAAACTTTGTTGGAGATTCTTACTTGTTTCTGCTCTGAGGAAATAGCTGTTAGTTTGACCATGGCCTTTGTATACTGATTCTGAATGGAAGTGTCTGGTTCATTATAATTACCTGGTACACTCTCAGTTACTCTGAGTAAAGTTGAAGTGTCAACATCCATTTAGGGTACTTGTACACTGTACTGATGTATAAACATCAGACATTCCTGGCACAAAAAAACGCAAGGATTTGCTGTATAGCATTTCGTGTATTTGTGCATACATGTACATTCACATTTAAAATACTTCTTGCTTTATTTTAATCTTGGCATTGTGGCATATGCACGTATATGTGCGCATTTGCATGTATACGCATGAAAATATTGACCGGCAACACAGATTTCTTCAATTTGTTTACTGATCTATATGCAGGGCTTTTCAGCCAGAACTGCGTTCCGGAACCTCTGGCAGCCCTCTCCTCTCCGATCTGTCATGTAACACATAGCCATTAGAGGAAGTTTTCTGCACAGCTCACTTCCTCTACTGGCTTTTCTGTGTTAGCTCTGAGCACTTAGTGCTGCTGCCCCGGATCCCTTGTGCATGCTTCTGCTCCTAGCACTGTAAGTTACAGCTGCAGTGATTCCAAAGACAGCTTGTCCCCGCTTGCTGCTGCTACTGAGACATTGTAGCAGGGAGCCGAGGAGCTCTGAAACTCCTCCTCGGCTCTGTGCTACAGCAGGCGGAGCTCTCTGTACTCTGTTGAATTAAAAAAAAAAAAAAAGCCCGCGGATACCATAGAGACCGTTGGCCATCAGAAGAGGTGAGCAATTGCCAAAGCTTGAAGTTGTGCAGAGAGGAGTGCACTGTAAAGGTGTGGGGGAAGGGGGAATATGTGCTGAGAGAAGAGTGGGTAGCAATTTGTGCAGAGGGGACAGTGAAAGGGGGGTTAGCAGAGAGGAGAGCTGGGGGGAATTGTGTGCAGAGTGGGGATCTGGGGGGGGGGGATTTGTACATGGGGGAGAGCGGGGGGGGTGTGTGCAGAGAGGAGATCTGGGGGGGGGATTTATACTTGGGGGAGAGCTGGGGGGAGTTGTGTGCAGAGAGGGGATTTGTGCATTGAGAAGAGCTGGGGGGATGTGTGCAGAGAGTAGAACTGGGAAAGTGTGGATGGGGGGTGGATTTGTGCAGAGAGGGAGAGGAGAACTGGCAAGGGGGAGCTCTGTGGAGAGGGGAGAGCTGCAGAAAGCAGGTTGTGCAGAGGTGAGAGCCATGGGGGAAGCTGGGGGTGCAGAAGTGAAACATGGGGGGTGGCAAAGGTGCTTTAGATGGGGGGTGCAGAGATAATATGTGGATGGGGGTGCTGAGGTGAGTTGTGGACTGGGGGTGTAAGCTGTGGTTGTAGGGGTGCAGAAGTGAGATGTTGATGGGGGGGGCAAAGGTGAGCTGTGGAAGAGGGGAGACAGAGGTAGCATACTTGAGGGGAGGGGGATTTTTGCTTGGGGAAGACCAGGGATGGGGGACAGTAATGCATGCAGAGTTCAGTGAGCAAGAGTATGTAATGTATGGCTGTATGTTACATATTAAAGGCCCCGGGATGGCACTACTGCATGCTGTATTCTGTACAATGGGTTTTGCGTTACATACTCCTGAGCCCTGCATTCTGTATGCTGGTCTGCATATTACATACGCTTTACCACTGCACTCTGTGTGATACCCTCTGTTACATATCCCTGACCCTTGCACTCTGTACACAGGGCTATATGCTGCATATACCTGAGCACAAGGGATGCTTTGGATTGAATGTAAGTACTGTTCTTTTTGCTGATTTTTTTTTCTGTGCCTTGTGTGATATGCACTGCACAATACGCAGTACTGAAAAATGTGCCTTGTGTGATATGCAGTTCTAATACTTAACTTATTACAGTTTAGGGATGGGCCGAATGGACCCTTGTTGGGTTCGCACCAGAACTTTCGAACACCGCGAAAGTTCGGACCCGAATAATGAACCCCATTAAAGTCAATGAGACCCGAACGTCAAAAATCTAAAGTTACCATTTTGAAGGCTTATATGCAAATATTGGGCATACAATGATTATAGGGGTCCAGGTCCTACCCAGGGGGATATGTATCAATAAAAAAAAAAAGTTTGTGAAAAACGTTATTTTTAAATGAGCAGTGATATTTTGATTTTTAGTGAAAGCATAAAAATGAAAAATTCCTTCCAATATAGTGCATGGGGGGTCACCTTAGTCTACCTGTAAAGTGGCAGATCTGTACCATGTCTAGAATCTGCTGCAGCAAGAATTGCATTTATAAAGCCCCAAAAAATGAAATTTTCCCTGCAAGCTGCCTTTACTTTGTTCAGCAACAGCTGGGGAGCCAGTGTGCATGAGGAGGCCACAATGTAGTGCACTGGGAGCAAGTGATTTTTTGGATACATTCTGGTGTCACTATGTATAGAAGTAACGGGTGCTTAAAAATTGGTCTTTGGATGTCGGTGGCGCCTTCCCACCGTAACCCTATAGAGGTAATCATGATGAAAGCAAGAATTGGCCTTGCTGTAAAAAAATGCAATGATATGCACCTGTCAAGCAGGTGCAGAAAAATTGGTCTTTGGGTGTCGGTAGTGCCTTCCCACCGTAACCCTATAGAGGTACTCTTGATGAAAGCAAGAATTGGCCTTGCTGTAAAAAATTACAATATATGAACCTGTCAAACAGGTGCAGAAAAATTACTCTTTGGGTGTCGGGGGCGTCTTCCCACCGTGACCCTATAGAGGTGCTCTTGATGAAGGCAAAAAAAATTGCAATGATATGCATATGGTTGGTGTTTTTGCCACGTTTGATGTGCCTGAGACACAGTTTGCAGATAGCAATAGTGTGACCTGCTGCAGTTGTGCTAAAAAAAGGCCCAGACAGCTGAGCTTTAGGGAGTGAGCCGTGAGATAACAGCTGCAGAATGTGATGGAATAGGATGGCTGCTCTCTACTCTTTTTTGATGTCGGCCTCCTTGGGGTTGTGCCGCCTCACCTTCAGTTTCCTCCTCTGCTCTATCTGACACCCAAGTCGCATCAGTGACCTCATCATCATCATCTCCATCTCCTCCATCTTCATCATTACCACTGGAGACAACTTGGCAATATGCTGTGGCTTGGAGAACATGAATGCCAATTTGTCTACCAGTATTCCTCCCTCTCTCTAGGCTCATGTTCCTGTCATCCTCAACCTCAGAACCAACATCTGAATCCAGTAATGGCAGACATCATCAAGGAGCAAGTGGCTGATGCTGTGGTCAAATAACTCAGCTGACTCCTCAATGGCTGATGTTGGGGCTATGGCAGGAATAGATGTGGACAAGGAGGCAGGTTTACCTACTCTGGCAACTACAGGAGACTGCACACTTGTCTCTGCTTGCATCACAGAGGATAAGGAGGATGAGGAAGATTTAGTAAGCCAGTCCACCACCCCCTCTGCATGCTGTGGCTAGATAGCACGAGCAAACTCACTAAACAGAGGAAATGATGCCCTGCCTGAGGACTGACCACCACGTCCACCTTTGCCTGTGGACACATTTGTTGCTGGCCCCCTTACAGTGCCAAGGGAATGTCTGCCTCTCCTTGTTGTCCTCCTAGACATTATTGGGAGGGAGGGGGGCGGTGCTTATAAGCAAATGTAAAGAAGAAGTTGAAATTTGTACGTAGATGCACTTTAATCAATGTAAAGAGGTGTTTGGTGCACTTTAATTTGAGTACTCACACTACACAGACACACTCAATGGATACACTATAATATACTGCAATATAATGCGCCAAACATACAGTGACGCACAAAACTTTATAGCGTTAAAC